>NC_056726.1:1294963263-1294970763 GCF_019279795.1 Protopterus annectens | reverse complement strand
GATGATCACTCGAGTTGAATTTCTCGAAATCCATATCTCTAAAACATAATAAGCAGGTTATGTTCAGCGACCCAATCATCCTTTATGTTGCAGAGTACATCATAATGCCAATAACAAATTTTATTTAGTGACATAATAGTGTAGGTTTCAAACATGGCTTTATTGAAAAATGCCCATTTTAGTGGTGCAGCTTATAGGCATGAAGCTTATTCTGATGGTTTAGTTTACGAAACTTAGCATAATGTTACAGTTATTACCATTCCTTGATTCTTTAAACCTTTATCGCTTGAAATAAGAAACTATGATTGGAGTCAGCAACTCATAGGAGTAAAATTGAAGCATCCGCAATACTTTTATTGCACCCATTCCTTTTTCTGCTATTCTCAGTTCCAGTATTATAAAATTCATTTTCTTGTGTTTTCACATGCATATATACAAATGAGTCTATGGGTTTATTTATAGAACATTTAAAGAGTTACAATTTGCATATTGCATAAATATATACAGAGTTTTCAATGCGGGATTCATAAACATACCAATGAACTTAATATTGTTATAAATATAAACATTAAATACATTTCTATTTGACATGCTTGTAACACAGAATGTTTAATTGTTTAAATACACATACTTGTTTTTGAAGTGATAATATTATTATTATTTATTATTATGGTTTAACCAGTATTTATATAATCTGAGTATGTGACAGGAAAGTATATGGTTCCTTTTAGAAAATGTGAAGTACTATATACCTTTTCTGTGGGAATTGGTTAGAAAAATTATCAAGTATTACTTTTGTTTTGTTTTTTTTTTGGGGGGGGGCACACATTGGTTTGGTTGATTTATTATGATGAAGTGCTAAAAAAAAAGTTACTAAGTGTTGGTTATATAAACATTTTCACTGCTGTATTTTTATATGACCTACAGCTGAAGAAGGGTTTTTATCTGACATATCTTGAGCTATTTTCTGGTTACCATTAAACCAGCACCAATGACATAGAAGGGTCTCACACATTCAACTAATGCATTTGATGGCACTGGTAAGGAAGGAAGGGTATGCCACAATTGTGTGTGTGTGTGGGGGGCACCTGGAAACATACTGCATTGTTCCCTCAGAGAATGAGATAGGATGCGGATATACAGCCTGCATGTGTGTTAAGCTGAAAAAGTCTCTGAGAGCTGGTAACCTTCCTGGTCAGTGAGTGGGAGAGTACACCCACACTGAAAAGACATTGTGGAGCTCTGAGGAAAAGTTGATTAGGTGTCTCCCTGCCTTGGGGGGGGGTGTAACATATGCCTTCACTGCTGAGATGCTGGTGAGGGCACAAAACAGCCTCATGATTGTGTCAGTAATGGCACATGAACCACCCCAGACAGCAGGAGAAATCCCTTTGATGAAGAGAATGAGGAGCATGTCTGATCAGAGGGGTCCATAATGGTCAGGACACACAAAGGCAAAAACTACACAACAAAAAACACATTTTCTAGTAGCCATCTGTATGCTGTGCTTTGTTTTACTGATAGATTGTTTCAGTGCTTCCAGTATTTACTAAAAATTCACTTGTGTGTTTTTGTTTATACATGCCATTTGTGTTAATGCGACTGAAACATTAAGTTAACAGTGTTTGTAGTAGTGACATAAAGGTGGTTCACTGGCTAAGATTTCTACCTCAATAGCCCAGGCTCTGCAGTTCAGTCCTGATCTCCAGTCATTCTCTATTTGGAGTTTGTAGATCTGTATGGATTTTCTACTGGGATTTTTAGTTTCCTCCCACCTCCCAAACTCATGCAGGTTAATCATACTGATCTATCCATCTAACTCTTTCTATATGTACCCATATGCTCCTTTGCCATAGTTAAAACTCTGACGGACTTACCAGCTAAAAAATTAATAAACTGAAAAAATATATAAATAACATCTGAGTTTCAAACTTATTCCAAAATTTAACACAATTTTTGTGTAGCTTTTTTTAACCATATGTCCCCCTATTGCCTAATGACCATCATGACCATCAGCTCTCTCTTCCTCTGGAGTGGTCACATAAGCTACCACATCAGGGAGTTTGTTCTTAGATCCCTAACTCTGCATGGGGGCTGACATAAGTACTTTTGTCACTGCAGGGGCATTTTCTGCCTCCCTAGCATGCGTCTGTTCCCAAACAATTGTACTTATGAGGACCATCAACACTGACTTGGAATGCAAAGCTCATGCTCCCTGACCCTGTAGCCAGTAATGCTTGTAGTTAGGTCCATGAAGCCACCATTTCCCTTCCATAAGGATGGAAATGCTGGAATAGGCATCTCACTCCCCTCCTCCCCACACCAGCTTTTACACAGCTTGAGCCATTAGAACTCTGGTTGTTTGGGTCAGAGTCAGGACTTCATCTATCTTTGTCACAGCGTCATGATGATTCTAATGTAGTTAACCATAAGCCCAAGACAACATATGCAAAGCATGTTTATTCTAAATATAAATAATAACATGACAGCTTTTGAATTGTAAAGTGAGAAAGATATAGGGAGTGTCCTTATCCTCCAAATACAAGTGAAATATTTTTTAAATCGTTGAGGGAAGGTAGTGGGCATTAAGAAATGTAATGTTTAATACATTTAATGCTGGCAGAAGATAACGAAAAGCCCAACAGTGTTAAAGTGGATATAAAGATGCCACGCTGCAAACCTAAGTGGGTACTCATATATACTAGCTGATCGATATTAATTCTGTAAACAGAATTATGTGAAATACCGGTGCCACAATACATACAACATAAATGTGAGGATTTCTGATTAACTGGAAGCTTAGCTCTATGTTGACAGCCCTATTATATCTAATCTACTGACTTGTCAAACTACGTCACTCGTTACTAAAGCTGCCATTAAAACTAACAGTCTATAACAAAAGCTGGCCAGGCAGCCACTTGGTATTTTTGCTGAAAAAAGCTGAAGGATATAATTAAAGGGCAAGTTATATGAAAGTGTCTGTAGATTTTTTTATATTTACATACTGTAGTTAAACTTAAAAGTTGTTTATCTTACAGAAATTGTTAAAATGTTAAATTATATTCTGCTTCCAAGAATTGAAGAGTTGAATCAATTTTAACAGAAGTTAACAAAAATCACAGAACTAATATAAGTATTCAGTTAATCTGTTTGCTTTCATAAATTATTTTAGAAAATGTCTTCATTTTTATCCCAGAGCAATGAATTGGGGTACATTATATCTATCCTAGACACAGACTTGATCATATGACATGCTTTAAATAAAGCAAAACATATATTCTAGTAGTGCTTAAAATTAAGAACTCCATACTTCTTTTGTAAGGCCTCTGCTGATATACATAGACAGACATATTAGACAGCCAGATACATAGATGGCAAGTAGCTTGCGATTGTCATTGTCTTGTGAGTCATGCTTCCAGTGTTTGAACATAATGGCACTCACCATTAAGCTAAGTATTTTTAACCAATACAGAAACATTTAAATTATCCATATAGTCACCAAACAGCCAAAACTGTAGACAAGTCTGATCTAGAAGTTGAGATAAGGCTGGCTAACTGGTTACATCTATAATCAAAGTCAAAAATTGCTGTGATATCGACATGATCAGAGGAGAAGCAGCTAATCTGCCTGAGGACCATCACCAGCATACATGGTTATTGGCCAGTGCCCGTATGCCCTTGGAATATCTCAGATAGTCATGCTTATGCAGTAATTTGAGTCTAGAGAAGGAAATTGGGGTGCATCTCTGAATCAGTATGGGTCCTCTATAAAGGTACCCTATATCCTCTCATCCAAACGTTTCTCAAGCATCTCTTGCCATCCATACTTGATCTGATCTGAGACACCAACTACCTCTTTCTGCAGATATGCATAGCGATGAGATATTTTGGGCCTTTTCAGATTATGAAAGTATTACCTGGTTATAAGAAGGTGAGGTGTTGATAGAATTGGAGTTTCATGGGGTATGATTTATGAAATATGTCAAGAAATTGCAGGAATTTCCAGAATTTTAATTTCTTATTCCCTTGCATCTTAAAAAGTGATGAACTGCCTTGTGTGTGTGGATACAGAAGATCAGCCCATGTTAGATCATCTTGCAGAACCCACATCTCCCATAATAAGGGTGCCCATCTACCTGATACCACTGATAACCGCATATTAATATCTTGCTGTAAAAGATTTAACATGCCATGGAATACCTTCTTGGTTCTCCTCTCCATACGTACCAGATCTCATACCCTGAATCTCTCATATAAATTAGTGTGTGTTCTAATGTATATCATCAATATTTCAGGTAAGCTACAACAAAAGGGTAGGTTGTAGAAATTCCATATATATGTCAGCATACAAATACTGCTGGAAGCTTGGTAGCCCCAGCCTCCCTGTCTCCTAGGTGCAGCTACGGTGGGGGCTTTTCCTATAACATATCTGCTTGTCATCCTTTTCAATGTACTGGGGACATTTGTATATGCAATTTGAGGAAGGTTCTTTACCACAGCAGAAATTTTGGCAGACTCATCATTTTGACAGCATTAATCTTCATCAAAAATGAAAGTTTTAGCCTCTTCCACCCCAATAACATTGAGGATAAACTTCTCATAAGGGAATCTGCATTAGCATCTACTATACAACCATAATGTTTATATATTACTATCCCCATTAGGTGATTTCTTCCACAAATTGGTATTCTAGTGTAATGGGCTTATCGAGTGGTAGTTGTAAATGTGACATCCCCATGCTGGGCCAGTAATCAAGGTGCCTGAATCCTCACCACTGACACTGGAGAGGGACATGCATTTGGAGAACAAATGAATACACTCAGCATTTCCAGATGCAGAAATCTCTGCATCAAGTACAATTTCCCTTAAGATCAAACAGAGAACACAGTCAGCTCAGGTCTGGGGTTCTCTGTCTGTCTCCCTCCAGGCCCCATATAAGACTCCCCACTGGTACACCTGTAGAGGTAGGTCCTCAGGTGAGTATCCAAGCCAAGTTCTCCAGCACCCTCTCTGTGAAACCAATGCTTTGTGTCCCTGTCTTAAGTAGCTGACACACACACACACACACACACACACACACACACACACACACACACACACACCTGGAAAAGGCTGGCACAGATTATTTACTGTGCTTCCTTCTGCCCAGACTATAAGGTAGTTATCAATAGCACCAGTCAGTTACTATAAAGCTCTTAAAAGGGTATCCAATTATACAGAGTTAAGTTAATATTAATAAAAATGATAATGTTGACTAACAGCCAGGCTTTCGAGAGTGGCCAAAATTATCACCAAATAAATATGTGCAAATACTCTCAAAGCTTAAATATTTTCTAAAAGGACCAGCCACAGTGAAACATTTAAATAAATTTAATAATAAATAAAAGAACATGAAAATACTAAATATATATTTACAGTAAACAGCAGGATTTCAATCACAAGGAATATTAAAGTAACACCGATGGAAAGTTTCACACAGTAATACAAAAACAGTACTTCTAATCTCACTATATTTTCCGGACTAATCTAAAAGAATTACTGTTCCCCAGTTAAGTTACTTACTACCGCAAGGCAAGATGATGTGGGTAAGTAGTCTTTCTTGTCAGATCCAAGGCAGACTACATAATGCTGCTGAGACTTCAGTCTCCTCTAATATTAAAATATTATTTTTGTACAGAATTACATCACATACATCTGGTCCTCTGACTCTGTTTCCCACACTATCTCCAGTCACTACCAGGGGTTTATCACGTATGTGCTACAATACACACAGACAGAGCACTGCTTAGATGTGGTGCAGCTACTAGACATTATAAAACCATAAAACAATTTCACTCTTCCTACAGGAGCTACCAACTATTCTCTACCACATAAATTGCATCTCTGGCCCCATTTAAAACTGTGGGATAACATCTTTATAGCTTAACCGATAAAGTAATTTAATTTCAACCATATTTTGCAAAGTCAGGTGGATTAAGATTAACCTCTTCACTACCAGTATATGTTGTTACAATGTATACATTTAAACAGTTACAATAATGCATGTAGATCTCTTTTCCTTCCAGCAGGGTACACTGTTGATACATTTTAACATAAGCAAACCTCACAAATACATTTTCAGCACAAGCATCTGTACAAATCAGTCTGATATACAAATGGCATATAATTATTTGCAAAACTTCAGCTAGCTGTGCTGGCATATGTTACAAATCCAATTCCCTATTTCTCCTGACATGGCTGGCAGTACCTCTTATCAATGAAAATAGATGCGACTTGGAGTTTCCAGCTTGAGTGGACAAAGTCTATTTGATTTCTGCCATCCTCGATACATGCTGGATTTTTTCTACTAGGGGCCCTATCTTGGGTGTTCTTGGCAATCGTTTTTATTAACATTTGCTGAAAGATCCACCTGTTCCAATCATCCTAGAGTAACAGACAGAAGAGGTCTGATGACTTATTTATAATGATATCCAAAAAATCCATCTACCTAGTATTAATGTTTGTGCCTGTGTACATCATGCAGAGGGATGCAGGGAAGTGTAGTCCATGTGCGTCACCTAGTACATCAAACATCAATGTTTGTGCTCATGTACATCATGCAGACGGATGTAAGGAAGTGCAGTCCATAGTCTATCTGATTCACCTAGTACATCAAACATCAATGAAGAGGGATGTATGGAAGTGTAGTCAAAAAGACATACTAGCGTCTCATACAGTGGCAGCTGGTGACTATGAGAAGGGGTGTGGAAAACTAGAAAGGGGTGGAGCTATGCCCAAAACGCAAAAACTGAACTTTACATACGCTATCCTGAGTACCAAATCATCATTTTGAGAGCCCAATGAAGACAAAAAGTGTAGAAGAAAAAATATTTCAATGCATTGGCTACATGACAATGTCCAGATGGAAACAAAAAGGTTGTGAAGCATGAAAAAATACATTACTTTTTAAATACATTACTGGAACGCCAGTCAAAAATCAAGTATAAAAAAAACAAACAGCACTCAACTCAAACCACTTCTCCTTGCACTGTAGTTCTAATTATAATTTATATTCAGCTTTATAAAAGTACCAAGTAACATGCTGAAAGTAGCCATCTCTGTGATAACCCCACTTCTAAAAATGTTTCTTATGCAAAAAAGACCTGCTGCCTAACAACTATCTACTTGTTTCATGGGAGAAAACATGATCAAAGTAAAAAATGAACATCAAACAAGAAACAAGCTCAAGATAAATAGCTTAAAGGATTACTACACAGGTTATGGACCACACATGATAGACTGGCATGCGTGTGTAGTTCCGGGAATGCTCACACGCATGAGCGGAGTCCATTCCGGGAGTTTTTTTTTTCTTTTTTTGTTATTTTTCATTTTCAGCTGGGGGGGGCTGCAGTCCAATATCACAACCACCCTGGTCTCATATGTCTGATCAATAGAACCATTGCCTTTCTCTTTTTGAACAAGTTGTTACTTCATCTAGGGTTACCCAGACAGATGCTCCTG